>NW_022985195.1:244177-278901 GCF_010093535.1 Lindgomyces ingoldianus
TAGTTATAGGCTACTATATAAGATGTTACTAAACAAATTAAAAGTGCTTTAAAAATACTTTAATAAAAACTTAAAAAAAAAGTTTATTTAAGCTAGCTTTTTACTAGTAGTGTTACTTATACTATTTATAAAGAAACCTAAAAGTAAGCTTTAATTCTGCATTAACTACTAAAAACTAAACACTATTACTATTAAAAACTAATACTTAATTTCTTTTTTATAAAAAACTTTAAGCTAACTAAGTAAAGTAAAGTATTTTATAAAGTTAGATATTATTACTGCCTTTAATAAGCTAAGGATAGTAAAGAGTAATAAGTAGCTAACAGTGTTTTAGACCTAATATAGACTATTTAAGTACCTAGTAATGCCCTTTAGCTTAGCTAACGCGCCTAGTACTTTTTAACATTTTATAAATAACTTACTCTAACCCTACCTAGACATGTTCTACACTATGTATATTAATAATATTTTAATTTATAGTAATAGCCTTTTAAAGCATAAACAGCATGTACGCCTAGTGCTAAAGGCTATAAAAGAAGTAGGTCTATAACTTAATGTAGATAAATGCAAGTTCTACTAATTAAAGGTTACATATTTAGGATATGTAATCTTTATAGATAGCATTTAAATAGACCCTATTAAAGTTTAGACTATGCTAAATTAGTAATACCTAAAGAACATAAAAAATGTTTAAGCTTTTATAAGATTTACTAACTTTTACTAATAATTTATTAATAACTTTTTATAGCTAGTAAGCCTTATAATTACACTTACTAAAAAAAAAGTTTAATTTAACTTTAACTTAAATTACTAATAGTTTTTTAACTAGCTAAAAAAAGCCTTTACTAAAGCTTTAATACTCTACTACTTTAACTTTAAACTACTAATACTTGTAAAAGCTAATGCTTTAGACTATGTAGTAGTAGAAGTTCTCTTCTAGACTAAGCTAGATAGGACTATTAGGCCTATTACATACTTTTTAAAAAAAATAAGTCCTACAGAAAGTAATTATAAGATTTATAATAAAAAATTACTTACTATAGTACACTACTTTAAATAATAGTAACCTAAACTAGAAAGTGCAGCGCATCTAATATAGGTCCTATTTAACTATAAAAACTTATAGTACTTTATAACTATAAAATAACTTAGCTACTAATAAGCTTATTAGTCTAAATACCTATTTTATTTTAATTTTAAAATTACTTATTATTTTAGTTAAAATAAAGAAAAACTAAATGCTTTTATAAAGTAATCTTAAAACATCTTTACTTAAAAAAAAAGTGTAAAAGGCTTAACACTAAACTCTACTTTAACCTAAGCTATTTTTAAACTTTAACTTAAATAAAATAAATTAAATAATTAATTAAATTATTACTAATAAGTATTTAAATAATAAATTTATTTAAAAAACTTTAAACCTACTCTAAAACAGCGCTAGTTAGTTAAAAAAAAGTAACACTAGCTAACTATAAAAACTAAAATAGTAAGCTATATTACTATAACTAACTTATAATTTCTAATTTTAATAAACTAAGAATTAAACTACTCTAAATTATACATAACTTACTTATTAGAGGACACCTAGGCAGAGAAAAGACTCTTAACCTACTACAGAGAGAGTACTACTAGCCCTGCATATTCTATACTATACGCTAATATGTATTATGTTGCTATACTTACTGTAAAGTAAAGGCCTTTTAAAAAAGGTATAATAGCTTACTTAAACTGCTCCTAATCTTTAAATAAGCTTAAAAAGATATATTAATTAATTTTATTATAAACTTACCTCTATTTAAAAAGTATATAAATATTATAGTAGTTATTAATTACTTAACTAAGTATTAACACTTAATACTATGTTCCTTTATAACTGCCCCTAATATAGCCTAGTTATTCTACTAATATGTATAAGTTTACTATAGCCTGCCTAACATAATTATATTAGATAGAGGTACATAGTTTATCTTAGCCTTTTAAGACAAACTTTATAAATAGCTCTAAATTATCCTCTATCTATCTATAGCTTTTTACTTAAAGACTAATAGCTAGACTAAGAATATAAACACTATAATAAAATAAGTTCTATAAGTGTATATAAACTACTAGTAAAATAACTAGGTAAAATAGTTAGCTATAGCATAGTTTAAAGCTAATAACATAATATCTAAATTAACATAAGTATCTCTGTTCTTAGTAAACTATAGATACTACCTTTAAATAGAATTTAAACTACTTATAAATACTTTCTAACTAACTTATTAATTTATATAAGTAATAGACATAAATAAACTTATTAATAAAATTTAAAATATATTTAAATATATTTATAAAAAGCTTATATAAGCTTAAGCTTTTTAATAAGAGTATATAAACTAATTCTAAACCTTTGCCCCTACGTATGCAGCTAGTAAGAAGGTTTAGCTAAACACTAGAAATATCTAAATAAACTAATAATTAAAGAAACTTAATTAAAAAAACTTTAGCCTCTTTATAGTAGCTTATATAGTTTTATTATATGCTTACTAATTAATCCTACCTAACAGCATAAAAATACACCCTATGTTCTATGTATTATTACTGCGCTAAGTAGCCTCTAAATCTAACTATCTACCTAAATAGCTAAACCTGCTACTTAAACCTATTATTATAAATAATAAACTAAAATATATTATAGAAAATGTTAAATAGATCTAGTTTAATAAGAAAAAACATATCTATAAATACTTTATAAAATAGACTAGATATAATAAACTATTATAGAAACCTATAAAAGCTTTATAAAAGAACTCTATAGTAACCTAATTCTATGCCTAATACCTATCTAAACTAAACTTATACTCTAATAAAAACAACCTAATGCTAGAACTACTAATGTAAAGAATTCTCTTTTTAATAAAGGGGGGAGTACTATTACAGTATCCTCTCTAGATCCTAGACATAACTATATTAGACGTATACTAAAGTATTATTAGTGCACATCTAACATAAATATAACATAACATAGACATAAACTTAAGCATAAACTGCCTTAACACTAACTAAACTTAGAATAGGCTTAATTTATACTTAAAGCGCTTAGACTTTTAAGCTAAGTATTTAACTACTAATTTCCTTCTAAACCTTCCTATTCCTCACACAACGTCTTATACTTACTATGATACCTTACGTAGTAATTGAACTAGACCTCTGTGAAGCTCTATAACCTTACTCGTGCACAATCGTGACAGCTAGCTTCTCTTAGCGCCCTAGCATATGTATATAGTTCCTACATTAAACAACCTTTAAAAGGTGTGTTTAATATTTAGTTTATTCTTTACATAAACTAAGTAGCATTTAGCTTTTTAAAGAGCTATAATACTATTTATATATCTTGCACTATATATACCTCTAACCCTGTCTACTAGGACTGTTTAACCCTGGCCTCTCTACTGCTGCACATAGGGCAAACCACAATCTAGTCACTCTATATCGTCCTCTATTAGCCTAATAGCCTGTACGTAGGACTGTACACCCTACTGGATTGGCCCCTTCTATCCGTCCTATCATCCCCTAGGAATACCATCAGACCCGAGTGCTTCCTGAAGCAAGGATTGTAACACTAAGGCTACACTAACATGTAAATAGTGGCATAAACACGCTACTTTAGCCCTTACACGCGTTAGAGACTGCAACCTTAAAAAAGTCTACTTTAATTATATACTACTTACTTTTAAGCTTTATTAATTAAATTGTAACAGTTAAAAATGTAGTTACGTTTATTTGCCTTATGTAATTGTAGGTGGAGCAAAAGTATCAATCGTACTACTTCCTGTTGGAAACGCTGATCCCTACCTCATCAGCATCCACCCAGGATGTGTGCTTCTCATCTGCTTGCCTGTTATTCTGCATTTCATTTCAGTGACTCGATGTCAGCTTTTGTTTCATCGGATTAATGGGCATCTAATCTTGCTGCTGTTCGAGACTAGCACCACGGAAGCGGTCATAATTACCCGACGCGCTTTTGATAGGCGATTAGAAACTTAAGGTGTCTTAAGGTGTCGTTGGCTTGCTATCGGCCATGACGTTAAGCAGTTTGTGCTAGCGTGGGCGAATGTTAAAAGGTTTCAGATTGAGCCCTATCAAACTTCGACCAGCAACTGGGTTGCGAGGGAGGTGGAGGAAATGGTTCTCGAGCAGAAAGGTAGCATGACGCAGATTCGGGGAACAGTTAGCGTTGAGCGACACTATACCGATGCGTAAAAGTGAATGTCATGGATCTGCAAGGCACTACAGGGCTGTTGGTGTCGGTGCTGGTGTGCCGTGGTTCAAAGCGGATGGAGGGCAAACATTAGAAGGTGTGGTCACCTAGACCATGAACCTTAGAACGAAAAGCCCTTCCGAAGTTTAAATTTTCCAGGTACATATGC
Organism: Lindgomyces ingoldianus; assembly: GCF_010093535.1. Lineage (NCBI taxonomy): Eukaryota > Fungi > Ascomycota > Dothideomycetes > Pleosporales > Lindgomycetaceae > Lindgomyces > Lindgomyces ingoldianus. The sequence goes on from NW_022985195.1 coordinate 248,587, forward strand.
AAGGGCTAGCGTGTCAGGATTCTCTTATTACTTATAGCATTCATCATCACAATCTGTCCCCAAAGCAACCCATTAGGAACTACTTCACTCAGAACTATATCGACAAATGCCACTAATCACTCAATCAAGAGACTTCATCCATCAATAGTCAACCACCAACCACCTACCAGAATTGCCACTCAACGCCGCAAACATGAAGGCCTTCCTATCGAGCCTCTCACTAGCCAAAGACATCAGTGCCATGAATAATGCTCCACCTGCAAGGAGAATTGCAATTCGAGTACGACCAAAGCCACCAAGAATCTCATTTGCTCACACATATTTTGCAAGGGCTGTCTTGATACGTGGATCAAAAAGTCCAAGAACACGGGACCGCGGTGCTTTGTCGAATTCTACAAAGTAGTGAAGGAACAGTGGCGAGAGGACTGGCATGGTTCACAACTAACAGTATCAGAACCCTGACAAAAAGAAGAACGTCGACGATAAGCTCACACACAGCGCCTTGGACTCTTACTAGGATTTTTTGTGTATAATTTACTGTAGATAGTGACAGTTCAGGGTGACATAATTAGTTTCATGTGTTAATATTGGGGCCTGTGCTCTTGTAATAAGGGAAATATGGAATTTGTGCCATCCATATAATTTCCAATTCCCTCTGCACCCATCCTGACTTTTGAAAATTCGTACCCAACATCAACCGCCAAAAACACCCACCAAAAGCATCCATCAACTATGTCCATCAACAACGTCTATCAACACCATCCACCAACAAGCTATCCATGAACCCTTCTCCAAGCCCTCCAAATACCGTCACCACCCACAAATCCTTTATTCAACATACAAAATTGGACATCAACCAAGCTTCAACCCAATCGTTCATCCCGGGCCTTCCACTCGCAGCTAGAGTATGGACATGTCCCATCTGCTGTAGCTCCTACAATATATGCCACCAACCCTGCCAAAGCCTTGGGTGCCACCACAGTTTCTGCAAGTCGTGGCTTCAAGGCTGGGTCACTGGCGAGCAGGCCAATAACCGCAGGTGTCTGGTGTGCCGGGCTGAATTACTTCCTGCAGACTCCCGGCGGAATCTAGCATCGCAATAACGGCTGGGGCGTCGCTGAAGCCCTGCTCGATACCTCCCGAGGACACATTTCGAGTCGGCTTCATTTCAGGGGATTCAAGGATATCTGGTGACATAATCGACAATGACAGGAGCCTATAGCCAAACGTAACACATCACAGAACGGCGTGAATCAGCGGATTCTCGATCATATACTGCAAGTGGCACAGCCAGCTGTGTAGAGACAGGAAATGCGGCCCCAGGAGCAAGCTCTAAGGGTACAAATGAGGCAGGGGGTTATCAAGCAACCCGGGAGTGTGAGGGAGATGCATATTTGCAAAGACGATAAGACCCTGGGAGTTCTAAGGTGTGTGCAGATCTTCGGGACGGCTTATAAGAGGAGTTTGAGAGAGGAATCTGCTTGTTACCCTTCGTGAAGGTGTTAAGGAAGGTAAATTCCTACTCTATAGCAAATCTACATTCAACTTGATATGGGATTTCTTGTACTACCTTTGCTGCCTTAGAAACTGGGGTACTTCCGGATTCTAAATATCATGGTATATTCATATCTCTTTTGGGAAATTCCTAGGGAGATATTGGTGTGCTAAACTTGCTAGAATTAGAGGTTAGGTAATATGAATGTTATTTTCCATGATCAGCAACGTCCTGTGCTGAGATACCCTTGCACGACTGCAAACGAATTTTCTGCCGTTGGTACTATTTGAGATATGTTTAATAAGATTTTCATTCTTGCATATAGTAACGTTATTATTTCCTTAGCACATTTGTGGCTTGTCGATACAGCATTCGCGCCTCCCTTGGTCCAGTAATAGTAAGGGATTCGCCTTCAGTACCTCTGGCTGAGATTAGCCAAAGAGCTTCAGTAGTGGAACCTACTGCTATAGAACCTAACTCGGACTGCAGATCGCACGCACTCATCGAGTCCGCTTCGTGACCTAATGCGATATGAAGGTGAGGGGTAGTGGTTGAATAGCACCACAATGCAGAGACAATCATGACCAATGTATGCTGCACACCAGCAGCGCGAACCGTTCGTAAGTAGCCACTCATAACTTCTCCAACTTCACATCATGCATAGAATCTTGGCTTAGGCAAAACGAACACGGTCACTCATTCTAGGAGGAAGTAGACGTTTTAATTCGATGCCCCCATTCTTTATTCTTTCCAATAGCATCTGAGAACTATGATTGCTTCTAGCGAGGCATTTCATGCTCTAGAAAACACGTTCGCATTTCCGAAAGCGCAAATCTACCAGAAGATGAGTGTTGAGCTAATTGATTCCCAAATGAGGACTCGACCATTGTCTCCATAAGCTTCACCCCTGATGCTTTCGACACATAGATTTTCCCATTATAGGCTTGGGAGCTGACCTACTGTAAAACCTATGTATGCTTCTCTGTATGAAAATTGTTTAGGCGGACTCATAACCAGCTTCATTGCTTATTTTCGACACTAGCGTGAAGAGGACTGTCACCGGCAGGAGACAATGCAGCTAAGCCTGTTCATTTTAATTCCCACAAGCAACCGTGCGTCTCTTTGCGACTAATTTCCAGTCCCGCAAAACAAGCGGAGACCTTCTTGTCAGGGTAGCAGATTTGTTCCCCGTAGAACCCCCACGTCTATTTCGCAAATTTCTCTCTTCAATATTCCTACTGGGGAGGAGGCAGGCTCTATACCGTACCTCGAATTCCTTTTATTCTAGCAGCAAAGCAAACTCCACAGTGGAGGGTTCATGCTACTTTATTCTGAAACCGAAACCGAAACCGAAACCGCAGCCCGCCATATGGTTAGAACTTTCGCGTATCCATTGCAAGGCGGACTACCACCATCAAGCCAGACTTTTGTTCTCACAGGAGGACACAACCATAGCATGATTGCCCGCGTGCTTTGTTCTCACAAGCGGAGCCCAGCCACGTTTTCGCTCTCACATAGTTTTAATCCTCCAGGCGGACTACAGCCATGAAGTTCTCAAGAATTTTAATTGCACCAGCATCTATTTTATGGGCAATATATCTTTTCGGCCACGGAATGCGCGGCAGGACCTGGTGTGTTCGACCAAGTATTCTTAGAGGAGCGGCGAAAGAAACATGGCATGAGGCGAAATTTCTCCTTTCTCAATTTTATAGACGCAGAGTATGAGCGCTTCCTTTTTTCTTTTTAGTGTCGGGTGCGTAGAACTATATTAGAGGATGGTTTGGTTATGGGATGCTTGATCATTTTTTTTTAGAGCAACAGCGATTGAAACCGGACATGGAGGTTAGAATAGAAATATTTTCGGCAGATGCAGAAGGTGGGTCTTGTGTCTCTTAGTTTTCAGTAGATTAAAGGGCACGAGAGGAGCGAGACATCAATTTAAACGAAAACATTTTTTTTTAGTTTCAGACGCAGAGCGCTTAGAGTAGGCCAATTATTTTGATTTCTTAGGTGTGGAGTACACTATATAGTGTCAGTGGCAATATTTCCTAAGATCTGGGGTGATATGTAGCTGTGGGGATAACGTAGGCTTGAAGGGGGTGTATCTACCTGTGATATGGGAAAGTGAGGGTATCACGTGATTTACCACAAATGTGAAGCAAAGGCGATGGATAAGGAGAGGCTTTGGGACAAGCAGGGAATTCGTGACATGATATGGGAAATGGTGAAGGGAACAAATCGGAGCACCTACCGGAAGCGAGAGCGAGCGTTACGAAAATAAAAAGAAAGACACCCACAGAGAGTGAATGAGCTGCAAGCATATATTCTCCGCAACGACCTACATGTTAGCCCTGTAACGACACCCAACCAAACTATAAAAGCACCACAGCCAGTCATTCCTAAGCCTCACTCTTCCGCTTCACTCTGTAAAGGTGCACCTGACCAAATGCCGAGCTCAGCAATCCAGCCACCAACCCTACCCAGACCCCCAAATACTTCCCAAAAGCCAGGATGTGGAGGCTGAGTCCAGGCCAAACATCCCACCCACTACCACGTTCCCGGGACTTCAGAAACCGGGCGTGAGCGTCCGTCAAGGAAAGGAACGAAGCTGACCAGCCAAGAATGAGGCCGCAACTGCGTTACCCTTGCTCTGACATACCCTGTCAGGTTACTGCCTCCGGCACGGTCCGAGCATAGTCACCTTACCCACATGTGGTGAGGGGGAGAGTCGGAGGTGGAGAAGGATAAGGATGAGGTGGATGCGGATGCGGATGACGTTGGATGGGAAGTGAGGAAACAGAGATAGCCGGATTAGGAAGGTGGGCGCTACTTATAGGCAGGCCGGGGTATGTACTAGGGTGTAGTACGAGTAGGAATATACATGAGGCGTTTAGAGCAGGAGAATGGTGAGCTTGGGAGAGAATGTTGCATTTGTGGATGGTATCGTAGCTCAGAATGTTGAGGGGAGGAAGTGGTCAAAGCTTCAAGATGTTTCGAAATGAATGATTGGTTGCTGGCCAAGGCTGTTGAAACAGCGTGTGGGAGAAGAAGGCATGTTGCATTGCTGGTAAATGGCATGCTGAGCGTTAAGGTAGCGTTAGATAGCCGCTACGAAAGCTCAGAAATAAAGGAAGGAGCTTCGCACTACTCGATCTCGGCTTCAATTGCTTGAAGTTGATACCAACCGTTCTTGCAGTATACGAAGAATATCTTGTGGCTGTTTCGGTAAATGAAAAAAACAAAACAGAACATGTTTCCTTCACAAGACACCCCTAACCTCGCATCACACATCACAAGGGGTTCGCAAGCTCCCCGGTATCACCCCTTGTCGTCCCGAATTAGCCAACCCAAAGGATGTCCGCGTAAAATCGGGAAGGACGCCCTGCCCTAGCGCCTCCCCGAGGCTGAGACTGGCTGACTCGGATGGATTCCGACCCATCTTGCCCGCTGTCAATCCTGTATCGGCAAGCCCGAACATGTGATGACACATGCAGGTGCGCGGAGGAAGGAGTCAAAACATCTGCAGGGGCCTGATGGCCTACCACAAAGGAAGAATGGGGAAAGCCGAACGGAATGCTGCCACAGATTCACGTTGTCCTCAGGGGTTGATTTGGTGGGTGGAATGTGAGTGGCGGCTATGCCGCACAATGGAGGACAGACGGGTGCGTGTGATCCATTGCCCTGGGTCTGAGGTCGCATGCCAGGGTTTCGGAAGGATTATTGGTAGTTGTAGTGACGCAGAACTCTGCGTTTTCCTGGGGGTGCGACGAGAAGCAATTGTTTTCTTCATTCAATCCCGACCCAATTATCCTCGGAGTAGCTCTGGAAGCATCTCTATTCTTGGAGGGCTCCGGAAGTGGAGAAGCGGAGATATGTTTGATGAGAACTTGATCCAGTCAACTGGTGCTGATGCAACACTCCCTTTGCTTCGCCGCAAAAACAAAGTATCTAGTAGTGCACCATCCCTTGCTGGCCTTAACCACCTCAAGAAGGATTGACAGTGTCGCAGAAGGAGATCCCGAGGATGTGGTTCCTGCTCGAATTAATAAAAGAAACACGCACAGTCAACACTATTCTTCGTGCACAGCCGATGTTTTCTGTTCGCCATGAAATGTGTCGGTGCAATTTCGCGTCTAACAAATGAGGGGTTCAAGGCTGCTACGGAATTACTTCTTCTAGGGTTCATGGCGCGCTTCTGGCCCCCTCGCATGAAAGTCGTGAGGGTCGCGATCGAGGGGCCAGCCGTATTGTGCCTTCAAGATGGCAATTTCAGCGGGCTGAGGGAGCCAGGGTGTCATCTTTATCCTCGGTCAGCATCTCACCTGCTCCGTAGTGTTTTGCCTTCGGAATCATTCCGCAAAAGTAGTTGGTATCGCTTGACTCGTGTTCGTGGGGTGCGTCGACGAAAAGTAACGGCGGCGACGGCGACATCGGGAGACCAGCTGAGCTGAATGAGCGAAAACGCAGGTTTTGACACATCCAAAACCGCTGGACAACTGAAAATGTTCCGACGCGGGCTCCCAATCACGCGGAGACGACCGGCTGTGGACTTTCGTCTCCCCTGTCCAGGATCCGAACTGTATTGGCGGAAGCTGACGTCGACCGTGAATTGGCCCGGCGGCGGCGTCGTCATGGCGTCTGCTGTGGAGCGCAGGTCCGGCTAAAGGGAGAAAGAAAGCCGCTAGTCAATGGGGCCATGGCGAGAACCGCGTTCTTGATGACTGGCTGTGTTCGTATTCTAGGAGCATGTGCTGGGAGGGCATGAACAACTGTGCGAAGAGATGCCGCACAGCATTCTCCTTGCCCAGGACATAGAGAAAAGCATGGTTAGTCACAGGCACAGCGAAGAGATGTTTCGACGTGTCCTGCAAGAGGAAATGTTGGCATCGTGTAAGATGCCCCGATACGTGTATGCGCGCATCATGGATGGAGATTGTCCTTCCCTTTCCCTTTCCCTGATGCCATCATAACACGATCGATATGATCGACGTCCCAATCCAGTCACGTACATGAACCCCTAATCAATCGCACAACCCGCACCTGCGAGGTGACGAGATTGCATCGCCGTGATGTGATTGAATATTCATCTAGGGTGCTGAGATCAGGGCGAGTAGCGCATGTCGATCCCCATCCCACTGCTCCGGTTGCTGGGTTTGCTTCTTCGCCGCCAACTTTCAAGCCACACATCCCCCGAGACGTGGAGTTTGACTCGTTCATGCGCCGTGATTCGACGCCTCGTGTCCACAGAAAAGGAATCTGGCATCAGTTTGATATCGTGACGAGTTTTGCAGATGTGAGGCTGTCTGCAAGCGTGCTGCGGGGCCTTGTGAGCTAGAGAGTGGTGGTGTCGTGGTGGTGTGCGCAGACGCCCAGCGCTGGCCTAGCTTTCTACACACTCTCAACGTCACACAACTCAGGACTGCCACTACAAACGGTGTACCAACGCAACACGATGGTGTCTTCGAAGAGTGAAGTGTGCGAAGCTTTTCGATGCTACTAACTAATCTCATACACTGTTTTTCAGTTGCTGCCCGACAGCGCCCAACCACGGCTGCTCCTGGGTATCTTTCACCGGCCTCATCGTCCATTCCTGCCAGCTCTAGCTCGAGGCCTAATACCGTAAGGCTTAAGTAGGGAGCCTAAAGGCGGCCAGTGTCGGATTCTCGCCGCCCAACTTTCATACTAAACACCTGCTCTTTTGGTCTGAGATGACAGTCTCCTGCAAGGATGGACAAACCACCAAGAGCGGAGCCAATAACTGGAGTCGGCGAGGCTGTGAAAGGCTGCTTGCTCCCCACACCCATCCATGCTAGTCAGCGCCTCCTTTGACCAGCCTCCTAAACTCCGTCATCTGCATTTATCATTACATATTCCCAGCGCTTGAATGATCGACCGATGCCCGCACCGGTCAATTCGGTCCAGTATTACAATGGGCCCCATGGAATCTCGACCGCAAAAGCAAAATAGAACCCAATCTCCCAAAAATGCCATGGAAAGACCCTTTCTTGCCATACGCGCCAAACCCAAGCCCCTTGTATTGGGCGACGCCCAACCATTCCAAATGTTCCGTCATCATTGTACAGCACCGGAAGGCCCCCAAACACCAAAATGCCCGGTGGCTTTTTGTTCCCAGCCTTCCATCTATTTCGCAGCAGGATCCGGAATGTGGAGCTAATGGCCGAGAGAAAAGGAAAGAAAATGTGCCGTGTGGTTGGAGCGGAGCCGCGTAGAATGCAAGAATAGACAATCCAAGGAAATGGAGGTGTATGCAGTGTATCATCCGGATTCGTTCCCCGTGCCGTAGCTGACGCCCATGGATGCCCGTCACGGGGAAAGTAAAACAAAAAAGTCCACTAAAAATGCAACATGCTCAAAAAAGGTACAAGGACAAGAACAGGACGATGCGGAAATAGCTATCAGCAGAGTGACGTCCTCGTTATTCGAGAAGTAGCAATTAGGTGGGGGTGTAGTCGTGCACGAGATCTTATGCGAAAACCCTTCGGCTGCGACCCATGCGCTATTAGGTTGGCGTTGATGAGGCGCCACCATCAAAAGCCACACGGGGATCAACATGACCCGGTTCGGCAAGCAGGTACTATCGTCTTCGGGATGTTGAGGCGGATGGTGCGCGCTGCGAGGCAGATGCTGAGCCGATGCCTGCCTCTTCCCACAAGTCCAAACAGGCCGTCAACACTGAGGGAGGTCAGAGGAAGGAACGTTGGAGGAGCTGGCGGATTCGGAAGTGAAAGTCGGTGTACTCACTGGCGATGATTTCTTCTTCCCACACACCCATCTGATAGTCGACCAGGCCGTGCTTCTCCATATTGTCGCAGTTTTTGACGAGCTGCGTGCCCATCTTCTCGAGGTAGTCCGGGTCGATCAAGGACTGGGGCGGCTGCGGGCGCTGGCCCGTAGTGATCATGTCCTGCATCACCTCCTTCTGACGCTGCAGCGTAGTAAGCCAGCAGTTGTTGAACTCCTCCCACAACTTCAAGCGCTGTGTGTACTGGTTCTCCTCGTCGCGTACTAGGCCTATAGTCAATCTCAGCTGCTCGTTCTGTTCTCGCCGGGGCGCTAGCTTACCGAGGGTCTCTGCCCAGTGCAGCAGCCAGTCGGACAGCCTGAACAGCTGCGCGGCGGCCTCACTCAGGCGGCCGTCGCGCGTGTACTCAAAGGTTTTCTTGAGCTCCGTCTGGTAGTTGTTGTAGAAGTCGTCGTACTCGTTGCCGCCCTGGTCGCCGTAGCTGGCGGGCGCGGGCTGGGCGTAGGGCCCTTGGGAAGGCGCCTGGGTCGGGTCGCTCATGCCGGGCTGAGTGTAGGAAGGCGCGAGTGGCTCTCGTCCGACCGGGCTTTGTTGTGTTGTATAGCCCATTGAGGGGTACTGGGAAGGGACATTCTGCGGCGCCAGCGCAGAGGCAGGCGCGCTCGTCGGGCCCCCCTCGCCGGGCACACCGTAATATTGCTGTGGAACAGGCTGGACCCCGAATCCGGTGCTGAGCACCTCTATAGCCGTGTTCTGCCGGGGCTGGTACTGTTGTACAGACTCATACGGCGATTGCGGTGTTGCAGACGCCTGCTGGCCCGGCACATTGTACATGACGTTGCCGCCATACTGCGAGTACTGCTGCTGTGACGCCCGCTGCTGCTCCGGTGTATACTCCTGCGTACCGTACGGCACCCCCGAGGGCTGGATCGAGGAGCCCACAAACTGCGAACCTTCGGCGTAAGCATAACCGTAACTCTGCGTCGCGCGACTCCCAGACGGCGGGGCGGTCGTCGGCGCCTGCGCAGCCAAGGGCGTCTGTCTGAAGCGGTCGGATGCGCTTACCACGGGATACTGGGCTGACGTCTGGAGAAGCCCTTGCTGAGTTGCGTAACCTGAGGGATTGGTCCGTTGTCGACGGTCATTGTTTTCCATCCCAGTCGACCGGCCTTTGAGCTGGAGGTTGAAGGGCGGATCGAGGGCCCGATACGCCAAGGGCGAGACTGGTGGAGTCGCGTAGTTGGCCAGCTTGTTGGCTTGCCTGAGGATTTTTGAAAATTCTAGAGAGGGAGCGGGATGTGATGTGGCGGGCGGAGGGGTAGACTGGAGAGACGACGTTGCCGTGGAGGAAGCAAGTCAAAAACACAGTCTGCTCGACGGACCGGTGTCAAAGGTGCGAATGAGAAAAAGGTAGACGGATGTAGTGAGGGACTGACGTTGAATTTCTGTGGATGAGAATGCTCGAAGCTCCAGACGAGTGGATATAAAAACCGTCCTGGCGCATCACACAGCACAGCCAATTGAGCCCAAAGCGCGAGCACTGAGCAAAAGAAGCCGGCGCAGAAGACCCACTGACACGCGTGAGCGCCCGCCAGGATATCCTCGGCCGGCTGCGACGAGGATGTTTAGCAGCAGAGGCTGGCAAAACCCGGAATCCGGATACCCGATATGGAAATGTTGGAGAAAACGTCGGCGAGAGGGTGGGCCAGCTAGACACGTAGCCACTTACTGACAGACCACCAGCCGTCAAAAGAAAAGCGTGGAGTAATGCTTGGAAGGCGTCTGGTGGTGGTGAGGCCAGGCACGGAGGGGGTCTTGTAGGGAGGTCCTTGCAACGCACCTCAAGATGCCCAAACAAGGTCGGGCGAAGAGGGCCGGTCTAATGGATCGTCTCAGCCAGCTCAGCGCTTCTGTTTCGGTGCGTTTACAGCCCTAATGGGTGTTGGCGTTCGTCACGATTGACGTCCTGTACAGCGCACAGGACGATATGGAGCAGGTGCAGAAAAGAAGTGAAGCGTTCGGTCCGAGTCAAGACAAAAGTGCGACAGTCCCTATATTTGTAAGCTCTGGCACGGCGCCCACTGCCCTGAGAAAGCCCTCAATGAAAAGAGTCGAGAGCGCGAAGCCCCATTGGGTGGCGGCCAGGGCACAGTTAAGGGCAGACAGCGTCACGGGCGGCGACGCGCAGGCTAGAGGGGGGAAGGGGACTGCGCTCGAGCAAGCCGAGGGATGGCGTCCGATTCGGAACAGGTCCTAGGGCTAGAGTGGGGGGAAGTAGTGGGAGCGGGAGCAGTAACTTGTGCAAGTGGTGACGAGATGTGATGAGGATGGGAAGAGGCAGACGCAGCCACATCGGCAAATGGCAGAGCATAGGCAGAGGAGAAGCAAAAGGAACTCGCCGGGATGTCACGGCGAGCAGAGGAGTCAAATAACAGGGACAGTCGGGGAGAACGAGCCAGGCCGTGTTGGGAGGGGAGGGTACCTGAGGGGTGGATGTGGCTTTGCGCCGGGGTGGGTGAGGATGGAGGAGACGAGGCGTGAGAGGCTTCTGGATGAGGAGTGATGACAGCAGTGTACCTTGCAAGTAAGTCTCCGATATCCGAATGATATGGTGGGGCTTGAGCTAGCATGAGGCCATGTCTAGCCACGGTTACAGATCGCCCTCGATCGACGGCGGCTGGGCAGGCATCTGCAGGGCTTCAAGGCGTGGACCTCTGGTATGCTCTGTCAGTCAGCACATCTCGCGCGGCGCGTCAGCGGACAATTGACCTCAGACAGCATCAGTGGACCACCCACTAGCAGGATGCAGGAAACAAGAGGTAGCGTTGCCGCTCTTCCCATCAGTCGACCGGGCCGGCCTGGGTTTCAATGGGTGAGATGCGGCAGAGAACCACCACAGCCTGCCCGGACCCGCTCCGCTCCATCCAGACTGCCCGCCCTGCTGCCATGCGACAGCTCTTCCAGCTGGGCTTGGCGGCCGAGGGTGGTGATGCGCCCGCGACGCCACAGGACGACATCATCCCGCAAGCTGAGCATGCACCTGGTGCAAGAGACTCCGCTTTGGCCTGTTCGTTGGCCGCCTGGCGACAGAGCATGCCACCAACAAAGGCAGTCTTCCAGAGGGCGCGCCGGGAGGCAGCGCAGCGTCGCAGAGGTGTTTCATGCACGAGAGGAGGGCGCTGATTCGTTTCTGCGATTGTCAAATCATCAGACGTCTATCCAAACGGTTGCAGCGTCATCTCTGGCATCCATGAAGCCATGGTCGTGAATGTCGCTGGGCGAGGACGGCAGGGAGGCGGCGAGGGCTGACCGTGCGATACGGGACTCAGGGGGCAATTTCGGCATCGACTCGACCAAGCTCTCGCTCATCTCTCGCTCATCTCTTTGATGCGGGAGCCCGCAGGGATTCACAGCGCGTGGCCGATCCTCCACTCCACTTGCCACAGCCTCCCTCGCCGATCCTGAAGGGTGCCGAAGCAGGGCGCCGCTCCCTACTGGCTGCCGCGCTGCTGTTTCGCGTTTGCCCGCCGGCGAGCGTCAGACGCGACTTCAGAAGCTCATTTCTACGTACAGTCCAGACGTGCTTTTGCTGCAGAGGCAAACAAAGGGAGATGCTGGCCGAAGGGCGTCCTGCAGCTCTGAGTGGAGCCCGCACAGTCGACCATTAAGTTCAATGCTGGGCCTTCCTTCCGATGCAAGTCTTGCGCCGACCGTGCTTCATCAATACAGTACCCTCCTTCCAAGGAGTTTCCCGTCCAGCTTCTAGTCAAGAGGTGGTCTCGAAGTGTGCAGTCTTTGCTTCCGCGCCAGTCCCATGTAGTTGCGTTATTTCCGACCGTTGTCGCAACCATGAATATCACAGTTCACGTGGCATCTCGCAGGGGTCTCCTTTACAGTTGCGACTCCACCCGACCATTTCTCCGACCTCAAACACACACGCATGTCGCGCGCAGACAATGGGCAACCGTCAAATGAAACAGAGCCGTCGATAAATTTAGCGGTTGCTCCAGCCCACCAGCCCACCATCTCCACTTACGATCAGACACAGACAGCCATCAAGGGCGTCATCCGATCAACGGCGATCGCTAGCGTAGTCCTTTCTTCGCACATCATCCGATGTGACGCGAAATTGCAGGCCCACGTCGAACACATTTTCTTTCGAGAAGGTTTCATTTCGTTCGAGAAGCTCTCCTGTGGTGCCCTTGCCCTGCCTTGCCTTGCGTTTGACGGGAAATTGCAGCAACGCCTCCCGCTGACACCCGTCATCAGAAAACGCATGTGTCTTGTGCCACCGACTCGCAATATCAAAATCTTAACCAGACGCGGCACGCGATGGCTTCAGGCCTTCAGCAAACGAAAAAGGCTTGACTTGCTGGTCGCTCAAAATTGAGTTCACACCAGCGGTCGATCAGGAACGGCCGTTATTCTGCTTCTGGCCAAAATGCAACGTTCGAGCATATCCCCTGGTTTTAGCCGTTGAGGCTGCGCGAGTTGCGCTGCCGCTTAATTGCCGGCCTCGATCTGGAGGCGATACGCGTGCGAAGCGAATGATTGCCAAAGTGCGGAGGCGTAGGGCGAGGAAGGTGATTGGTGTGCATTTTGCTGCATTTCTGCCATTGGGCAGGGCCCTTTCGAACTTGTCTGCCCGGCCTTGTTGCTCGATTAACATATTAGCGATGTAATGGGTGTATGTCGTACGGGTAAACCGTCGACGTCTGCTCGCTCTACACGCCGCACACGACACGACCTCAGACTTGGCTGCCCGCGATATTAGCCACCCTGCTGACTGGCTGGAGCGCTCCTGCGGGCGTCACATTTGCCCATGCACGTCTCGCGGCTTAGGCAAAGTCATCTTGCGTGCCGCGCAGGACTAACTTACGAATCCGAAAGCTTCTGCGCGCCGGTCAGGGAGAAGTTACGAAAGTTTCGTCTGAAAAAGGAACACGGTCCAGAGAAATGATCTGATTATGACGTTTTGGGCCATCGACACCAGGATTGCAGTTACGATGCCTAGCGCGATGCGCAATCTTAGACCTCTCAGCGCTCAACACCAGTGCAGGAAAAAGGAGAAAGTTCTGAACACCCAGGATTGCGATGGCTGGCGTAACGTTCGTGCAGGCGCAGACCAGCAGCAGAACCTTGACGAACAGACAGCGAAGTGTTCGACCAGCAGCCGTCCGTCAGGCAACAAGATATTTCACGCAATTGCATGTGCTGCTAGGAACATGACTCCAGACTCCAGATTTCTCCTGCCCTGTCACGCCCAATCGAAATATCGGCACGGAACGAACGCATGAAAGGGCTGACAGGGATCGGAAGAACAAGATGCCGTGACTGGTTCTTTCTCTTTCTGCAGCGCACGTGCAGCGGCCCGGTCTGTCGGGTCGCCTGCTCAACTTGATACAAACTGCACTTCTCAAACCGAGGCATGATTTGCAAAGCCGACCAAGATTTCTTCTTTTGCGGCAGGAGTGCTGTGCGTCAGTGTTCCCCGGATGCCGCTAAAGATCACGAGCGCAGCACCTCCAAAGAGAGAAGGTTGTTCGTCAGAGGGGCCTACATTTGAAACAAGTACCGGAATTCTGGTCAAGACAGTTTCAACTACCGACTCCAGGATTGTCGTATTCGGAGGCAAGGCATGACAGCGAAACAAGCGGTAATAGGGCAGTGGACAGTGGGCAGAGGTTGCATTATTGTACCGCAGCTTTAACATTCGTCTTTACGTGCAGCTCGACGAAGGATCAAACATGCCTATCTACTAATGATGGAAATGCTGGGCAGAAGGATGCAGTCGATACCCGCATGCTCGCTACAGTGTGCGCTAAATCATGTCGGGCTTAATGTCTGTCGCCTGGAATAGAGGGATCACGGAGCCGAAGTTTCGACAGTGCGGCTCCGACTCCGGCTAGTATAGATAAAGAGGTGGCTGGAGATCAGATGTACAAGAGCAATCTACATGGAGGCGAAACAACACATCAACGCTTGACCCAAGTGGGCATTTTGCGCGCCTTGACGTGGCCAGGCTTTTTCCTTTCCACTTTCCGCGGATCGCGGGTAATGCAGCCAGCTGCACCATGAAGCAGTTAGCGCTCGGAGTCTTCGGGTGGGTGAGTGGATAGGTGGTGGATGACTAGTGGAAGAGAAAGCAAGGGAGTGGTGAGGCGTTCCCTACATCAGATGAACTGCGCGTTCGCATGAACAAAAGCGGCGCCACGCCGAGGGCGAGCGGAATAGTTGAAGAAGAAAGGAAGGAAGGGGGGATACGGGTGATGATAGGAATAGGAGACCGGTAACTCCGACTCACCTCGTCGCAACGCCGGTTTCAATGCCGGTTCGTGCACCAGTAGTGCTTTTGCAACCGCCAACGTCAAAGCCTCTGCCTGTCCGGTGACGCCGCCGCCAGCTGTCAGACCCCAGACGTTGTATTTGTCGAGCCGTTGAGTAGCCTTTAGTGCCCAGACGACGCTCTCTCGGTCATGTAGTCGCCCAAAGAATTGTGTGAGGGATTTTCCATTGATCAAGACTTCGCCTTCACCTTCTACTAGCCAGGCTACTGCTGACGACGTCTTCCTCCGCCCGACACCTTTGGCGCGGCCTAGTTCATCAATGATGCCGGGTTTGGGCTTGATGTCGCCAGGCTGGCTGGCCTTTTTATACCGCTGCATTGCCTGGAGGACCTCCTCGGGCATCAAGGACGGGTGAATACAGTTCAGTCGGCGAAGAATATGAATCATCTTGTGGAAGCGTTGGGTTTTGACTGGCTCGTTGGTCATGATGCGGTACTGGTCGATTGTCTTCCACGCGACCTTTGGGGCCTCTGAAGGCGGGACGACAGGGAGGGTAGCAACTTTTCGGAGCAAGGCCTGAAGGCTGATAAAATCATCGGTGAAGGTGGGCTTCGCGCTGAAGTAGGATGGTGATGCGGGCACCACGCGCAGTGTCCGGAGCAGCTGCTTGCCTCCTCCCTTTCCACCTTTCGCATCTTGCTGCTCGAAGTTAATTGGAGGTGCAGCTGTGAATTTCTCGGGTGTATCGTTGACGAGCTCAGCATGGCGTGGGGCGCTGGTTGATATGCATCTTATCGTCGATAGTTGGCAGCGCCGTCGCGGATATCGAATGGTCCGATCGCATTGGGGGCGTGGTAGGTTTCCAAGGGACTCGATAGCCCGTCGGAGGCTTTGTGAGAGCTCTCCCCGCACCATTGGGGATGAAGTGGAGCTGGGAGTGTCCAGATTATGGAGCTAGAATAGGTGGTTGATAGCTTTCACGGGTGTTGTGCCATCTATCAAGAGGCTGGGCAAATTTTGGGATGAGGATGCGCCGACTCTGCCGAGCTAAGCCATTTGAGGCCTAGCATCAGCCGTGAAAAAGATTGCACACAAAATCCGGAGGCAGCACCCCCGCCAGCCTCAACAACACCTTCTCCCCACGTCCCCCCCTCCCCCCTTCCCCGCTTCTGTGCACTAGAATTCCTGGCTGTGCTGCTCAATAGAGACACTCCATCTCCATTATGTCCTTCGGAAAGCTCTACTCGTACACCGTAAGTCCCTTCAATCACCCTCCTCTGAAACCTTAATGAGTCTTAACACCACTTCTCCAGGGCAATCCACGCACCACTTCCCTTGTGGCCGTTGCGAAGGCGAACGGGCTCCGTGTCGAATTTGTTCCCACTGAGCCGGCCAAGGGTGTCTCCGCTGAGTACCTGAAGCTCAACAAGCTCGGCAAAGTCCCTACCTTTGAGGGCGCTGACGGCTATGTACTCACCGAGTGCATTGCCATTGCGGTGTACCGTAAGTACAATGCATTTATTTGCACTCGCTTGCAGGATGAGATGTATTATCATTACAGTTATCCCTGTCTGAACACCAAGTGTTGAGAATCTTAAATTCTGATCTCAAGCAAATTCCCCTCCAATTTGTTCGGTGCTCTTCATGACTCAAACTGACATTTTTAGTGACCTCCCAGAATGAGAAGACTACACTCCTAGGCAAGACCAAGCAAGACTACGCCTCCATTTTGCGATGGATGTCGTATGCCAACAGCGAGATTCTCCCCGCACTTGGTGGCTGGTTCCGCCCCATCATTGGCCGCGACCCCTACAACAAGAAGAACGTCGACGAGTCCCAAAAGGCTGCCCTCAAAGCTGTCAAGACTCTTGAGGAGCATCTCCTCGTCCACACATATCTCGTTGGCGAGCGTCTGACTCTCGCTGACCTTTTCGCTGTCGGCATCATGGCTCGTGGATTCCAATATTTCTTCGACAAGGCATGGCGCGCCGAGAACCCCAACGTCACTCGTTGGTACGAGACTGTCTACAACCAGCCAATCTACTCTGCTGTTGTTGACAAGCTCGAGTTCATTGACGAGGCCATCAAGAACGTCCCCCCAAAGAAGGAACCTGCACCAAAGAAGGAGCAGCCCAAGAAGGAGGCCGCACCCAAGGCCGCGCCAAAGAAGGAGGTGGCCGCTGAAGAGGAGGAGGAGGAGGAGAAGCCTGCACCAAAACCTAAGCACCCACTTGACCTGCTACCCCGTGCTACATTCGTCCTGGACGACTGGAAGCGGAAGTACTCCAACGAGGAGACTCGTGAAGTTGCCCTTCCGTGGTTCTGGGAGAACATGAACTTTGAGGAGTACTCCATTTGGAGGGTTGACTATAAGTATAACGACGAGTTGACCATGACCTTCATGACATCCAACTTGATTGGTAAGCAAGCATCTCCTCCATATGCATGTATCTAACTAAATTCCACACAGGCGGCTTCTTCGCACGTTTAGAGGGCAGTCGCAAGTTCATTTTCGGCGCTGCATCCGTCTATGGCGTCACGAACGACTCGGTCGTGCAAGGTGCGTTCCTGATCCGTGGCCAGGACGCTCTGCCCGCTTTCGAAGTCGCTCCCGACTATGAGAGCTACGAGTTCACCAAGCTTGACCCCACCAAGGCGGAAGACAAGGAGTTTGTCAACGACCAGTGGGCGTGGGACAAATCCATCACTGTCAAGGGCAAGGAGTACCCGTGGGCTGATGGTAAGGTCTTCAAGTAAACGCTTTCTGTAACCAGACGGCGTGCTTAGAGGCAATTGAAAATTCATGAGTGTTATGATGATGGTACATGGTAACGAGGGATGATGGATGGCTAGATGGATGAATGAATAGGATTCAGGCAACTAGCTCTTGGTACATTAACACGAATATACCACCAGTCAGACCGACCCGTCGGACACACAGAGGCTGTCTGAGAAGTTTTGCATACCCAGCGTCTCCACATATGATATGATATGTTAGCTCGTTTAGCTCATGGGTAGTGTGGCATGGGATGCATACTCTACATCCGCATGGCACGCGACGGCAAGCATAGCTTCCTAACCCCGCCTCTGATCCTCCTCCGGTCCAGGTTGGGCCTTGAGGATTATGCCTGAGTCGCCTAGCTCCCTGACTTCCAAATAGTTGGACTCGGATTGGAAATCCTCAGATCTATGTGCGAAGCCGCTTGGTGGCCTGAAAGATGCGATGGAGTTCGGATATTGGAACCAGGCGCCGGGAATCCGCCGCATTGCTGTTGGATGCCTTTGGTGGATGGACGGGTGGGGCACGCCTTGTGACAGAAATGACATGTGAGGATGACAGCGGCCCAGGCGGATGTCGGAATCCTAACCTCAGCCTGACGGAGAGGCTCTGGGTGTGTGTTTCTATCTCTGCAAACGTTGAATGGCCATTGTCTTGAGCGCAGAGGTCACATTGTTGGCGTGTTTGAGGTGGACTCAGATCTGGGTTCGTCTCGTGTTCTCCTGCCTTCTTGAACGCGGGGCTCTGGAGATGTGGCGCCAGCCAAGCAGTCTGATTGGCTAATACACACCCCGGCCTTGTCCTTGACCTCGAGCTCGAGTCTGTTCTGGCTTTCGACAACACCGCTGAACGTGCGACCGACGTTGGACCTTTTTCTTTCGCGCGCATTCTGCACAACGGAAGGCTGATCCGTAAGACATAGATTTCACGCGAGAAGTTGCCGGCTCTGGCCCTGGAGCGGCCCTGGAGCGGCGCAAACCAGCAAACAATAGCGCAACTATCTCCATCGCATTCCGCTACTTCCAGCTCCAGTCAGGGCAGAGACCTACATATTCACGACAATCAGTTTTACGCAAAGACGAGAAGCACTTGTAGATATATTTGCGCTTCTGCGACGACGATTCTATCCTGCATAAGGTCAGGGTATCACGAGAGTGCCCGAGTCAACACGTGGCTGAGACAGGGCTCGAAAACCCAGCTTCTACGAAAACCCGCAAGTCTCTAGAAGAATAGGAGAGTGAAGGGTGGGAAAGAGGCTGAGTCAGGTCGGGTTATCCATCGCGACTGCCGAGGAGGAGAAGGCTTGGCTGTATTGGAGAGATTTAGGAGAAGGCAGGGAAGAATGAAAGAGAGTGAGCGACTGAGGGAAGTGAGGAGGTCGACGGGACATGCGGGAGAGCCTTCTATTCAGGTTATTTGCTTGGTATGTGGGCGTTTTCTTTTCATTCATGAGTTAGATGGGATGTGGAGTTGGTGAACACTGCTTTTCCGTCTTTTCACATAGGCACAAGTTCTTGTCAACGTTTTCATCTTGACAAACGACAATATGCGCCTAGCCCATCTTTCAAGCGAACCGCAAACTAACTGATCCAGGGCTCCGGTGGTGGTCCAAGTGAAGACAACGTCACCGGCTTTCTCGTCCGTTCTACGGCTTCAAAATGGGCCAAAAACTCAGTTCTCGCTGTCGATGCAGGATCACATCTAGCAGCCATAACACGCATTCTAGAGCGAGAATTCCCGCTTGTATCCTCCATTACACCAGCCCCCGCCACGCAGAACTGTAACGACAACGACCAGGATCAAGAATCACCGTCTCCCGGACACGTGAATGTCAATGTCTCGACGCCAGACTCAGACTCCTGTGCGGAATCACCAACAGGCTCAGAACAGGTAATAGAGCCAATCCTCACTACTCTAGAGAACGGCCCCTTTGCCGGACTCCCGTTCCCGCATAGGAGCGCTAGGGCGAATGCGCTGCATGTCGTCCGAGAGCATGTGTCCACATATCTTATCACACATCCACATCTAGATCACGTGTCTGGTTTTGTGATCAACACGGCTGCCTTTCACAACACATCACGTCCGAAACGCCTCGCTGCGCTTCCGTTCACAGTGAATGCGATAAAAACACATCTCTTTAACAACGTCGTGTGGCCAAATCTTACAGACGAAGATGGAGGTGTAGGACTCGTGACCTTCCAGCGGCTCGCCGAGGGTGGCAATATCGCGCTCGGCGAGGGCAGCGGCAGAGGATACATCGAGATTTGCGACGGCCTGGGCGTGAAAGGATTCAAAGTCAGCCATGGTCATTGCATGCGCGGCCCGGGACACGTTCATCGGGGGAGCAATGCGAATATTCCTGAGACACCAGGGATTCAGCATGGAGCCAATCACCCTCATACGCACCCGGCGATGATTCCAGCTGGGGCAACAGAAGGCCAAGATGGCAGGAGCCTAAGTTTCTCACTACCAAGTCAACCCGGTACACCGCTATATACAGGAAACGTACCACCAGAGACAGGGAGAACGGCGAGCGTCTCACAAACGACCGGCGGATTTGTCGAACCGTGCGTTATAGACTCCACCGCGTACTTCATCCGCACCGAATCCACCCCCCATACGCCTGCCCGCGAAGTCCTAATTTTCGGCGACGTCGAACCGGATTCGGTGTCGTTGTCGCCACGAACCGCGCATGTCTGGGCGGAGGCCGCGCCGAAGATTGCGGCGGGGCTGTTGACGGGGATTTTCATCGAATGTAGCTACAACAACAGCCAAGGTGACGCTGTTCTCTACGGCCATTTGGCGCCAAGACATTTAATCCAGGAGCTGCAGAACTTGGCGGAGATGGTTAAGGATGCTAGACGAGAGCACGAGAAAGAAAAGGAGGAGTTAAGGAAGGGCAGGAAGAGGAAGCGGGCCAGCAACGGTCTTCTCAGCTTGGATGGGCTTGTTGGAACGGAAGAGCGGGGAACGAGGAAGGCGAGCAAAACCCGCAATTTAGGAGGCATGGGGAAAGACGGGCTTGCGATGGAAGATGAAGCTATGACGGATTACGCGGCTTCTCCAACACCTAGCCGCCATACAGGAACGCAGACACCGACGAATCCGGTGACGGGTAGTTATGCGCATCCATCGGCGCCCTCAGCCCTCAATCTTGTGAACGTGAGTGCGGAACATCCAAAGGCGGTGCTGTCGGCTGCGTTCGATATGCCATTGAAAGGGTTGAAGGTCGTGGTTATTCACGTCAAGGATACGCTGGCTGATGGACCGTTGGTCGGGGAATCGATTCTGCAAGAATTGCAAGAAGGGGAGAAGGTGTTAGCGGAGCAGGGTAGGGGGTTGGGGTGTGTGTTTGAAGTTAGTAAGAACGGGGAGAGTTACTACTTCTAGAAAGATGGGGGATATGGCACAGGTTGTGGAAATAGAGATGGGGAGGAGTTGGCTCCGCAAGGAAGAAGCGAATCTGGGTAAGAGAGATCTAACATGGATTGCGGAAGAAACAGTATCATTGCTGGGCGTTAGCTCCAAAGCTGATTTGCCTGATAGCGGCTTCGGCTGGATTTTTTGGCATGTTGATTGGGGCTTTGGCTTTGTGGCTATCTCCCTTCTGCTTCTGCTATGTCATTTGTGCTTACTTTTTCCTTTTTCTGGGCTATTAACGCTCAGATTCCCTAAAGGCCTACTAGCGAGATACTACCTTTGCTTGGCATCTCGAAGATGTACATAGGGTTGATGGGTGTTGCATTGGGAATGCCACTCTCAGGCCTATCTTTGCTTCCAAGTCTGGTGGGCATACCAGCATGAGCACAAACATGTAAGAATACAATAGACATAAGTTTCAGAACGTCTCTCTTCTCTTTTCTTATTCTCACTTTTCCCACCGTTGCTCGCCTTGACCTTCCCGGAAACTACACCACATGTGTTCAGTCCTTTCATGTATTCTGTTCTCGTTGGTAATATCCAAGTTGTTAGTATCCAGGCTGGCAACGTCCACCACGTTCTCAATTTCCAGTGTGCTAATGTCCAATTAACTAACATCGATATTGACAATGTTTAGGTTTTCAACGTCCTGTAGTCCCATATTGAGGACAGAGGCCACCATCTCCCTCTATATAGAATCCCCCACGCAGCGCATTGCTTGCATACACCAGAAACAACATCAACTATATCTTCAACACCAAACCTCCAACACTAGGATCAAAAGTACTAACCAAAACTTCCTATCCACACATCGTGCCAACAAACCACCACCACATTGTAGAGCAAAACAATCCTCTAGAGCCGCTGCGCGAAATAATTTAGGAAGGAATTCATGCCGGATATTGTCCTGCCGCGCTAGCACGTGTTCTACGTACGCCTTGTCCTCAATTGGGCTTGAAGTATTACCGGAGCACTCTGACCCTTTGTCCCGTTTGATGGGAATATAATTCACCCCCGACCTGCAATGCACTAGATACGGCGGAAGGAGTAGCAGCTACTCAACCCGTGGAGTAAGGTTAAGAGGTCGGTGTGAGTGATGTGCTGCGCATCTAGAGGGAGCTGCCAGGGGTGGTTAGGCGCTGTTGCCTTGCACTGATAAGTAATGACTATTCAGTGGCATTGCGCGCTCTGAGGAGTGATTTCTTTCAAGGTTCTCTTTGCTTAATAGTGAGTTCATGTTTTATAAGGCGGAGAGTCGTGTGTGCTAGATGAGAATGGTTCCCTTTGCGCAATTCGATGGGGGGGCTGGAAGTCGTCCTGGTTTCTACTCACTCAGTATTAGCTTCGAGATGAAATCGCTCAATCCCTCTTGCTATCTTTCTTAATCTCTAAACGGACTCCGCTCTTCTATCATCTCTAGTTCACAGGCATTAAACCCCTTGACCAGCTTTCCATGAAACACTTGGACACAGCGACAAGAAAAACCAAGAGGCTGCAGCCTCACAACAACTACCCCCTAATCATGCGTAAGATATATATGATGGTCATGTAATGTTGTATAGCCTGAGCGAGGCCCTCAGCTTCGGCTGTCTAGGGGGTGAAGAAGGGAAAGGCTGCTGTCGGAGGGTGTAAAAGCCATGGAAATTGTCGCCCACATCTACAAGAACTGGAACAAGAAATAGCAATAGAGGTAGAAATTGAGGGGTGAGCATCATCCTCAGCCAATGGTGGACGCTAATCGAATAGGAGAGGCTTCTTAAGTTTAGAAGCGGCTCTCTAGCTCGCAGTTTATAAAGGCCCCCTCTCCAATGCTCTAATCTTCAGTTTAGATCTCTATACGGTTGGAATAAAGTTACAACAGGGCCTTTTCATCTTCTGTCGTTCAGCTCCAAAAATGGCCATTTCGAAGCCCGACGACTTTGCTGCGAGGGCTGAAATAAAAACAGCCGGCAGGGTAACCATTTCTTAGACAAAAAAGATATACTGATATTAGCCATGAGGGTGGGACATATTTTCTAGGTTGAGGAAGTGATTTGCGGAAAGTCTGCTAGTCAAACCCGGGAGCAAAGGACATGGATGATGCATTGAGAAGATGGTGCGCACCATTTTGCTCCTATATGCGATATATTTATCTACGCTGCTAACATGCTGTCAACAAGCTCATCTATCCTATAAATGCGCACAAACCAATGATGCCACCCTCTGCCAACGATCTTCCTTCTCAAATGCGGCATGCCCTCTTCATCCATCCACGTCACGTTTTCATTCATATCAAACGCAGGTGATGATTGCGTAAGGCGTCCCACACAAGAGCTCCAAGCCTTAGTCTTCTCCGTAAACGCACCTATGCATGTTGTTCCTGAGGGTGCTTCTTCGAGGGCGATATAGACCATATCATCGGGGTGGAGTCGCATAGGCAAGCATGCTGTACCACGTTGATTCTTGCGTGCCTTTGGTATCTTCGTGTCTATTCCTCTTTCCGTATGTAGCTCCGTCCGCAAGACCTTCACCCGTCCGGATTTCGTAAGGAAGGTTAACTCTTCAGTCGGGGCGTGTTGTGGAAGACCGGTAGCACCAGAAGCTCCGGCTCCTGCAGCAGCAGTATAGAGGTCGGAGAAGGCGCCGAGAAGAACTCCAGGTTTGCTACCGTAAGGGTAGGACTCATATTGTAGTATGTACAATGATAGTACAGAGGAAGCGATGGGAACCTTCCTATGCCTCTGAAGCTTCTTCGTAGCCGGTGGTGCTCGCGGAGAGTGTACTCTCGGTGGTTTGGAGAGTCTTTTTTCGGGCGGCTGGAGGAGCCTGCACTTGGAGGGCCTATGGGACGCCGATGGGTTCTGGGGCGGCATCCGAGCTTGAATGCTAGCCCAGGAATTAGATTTCGACCGTTCACGAGATTGTGAATATCGCTAGATTGTTGTCAAGCTTCCACTCCAGAGACCATGGATATCCTAGCCTTCGATACCTTGCCCAGTTCCGTACTTCAGTATTCCCCCCAACTTTAGGGGAATATTTTCTAGGAAACGAATGTAACACGAGATATTCTCACCGTACTTGTATAATATCTTAACGAACGTGCAATGGGAGTTGGAGTCTGAAGCGATCGTAACAATTCACCTTCGAAGGATTCCGACCCCGCGTTGGGGCTGTGCAAACTCTCAAACGCTGGCTCAAATATAAATAGGGCTCATAATGTCCTCGTCGACGAGATCCACAAATAGCCTCGCTGCGTAAATATTAGTGAAGAGTGAGAATTGCTTCGTATACATTCAGTTTCGTCCAGAACTGTATTGTGAGTTCACCGCCAAGCATTCAACTATGTCAGCGCAGTCACTCCTCATCGGCCTTGCTTACCTCGACCAGACTCCCCATCCCCGAATCAATGGGCATATGCCATTATCACACCACCGCATCTTAGGATTGTCTCATCAGGCGGCGAGGGAAAAGCATAATCCTACCCCGCACCCAACCAACCGCAACAACCAGGCAGCAGGCGTCAATATCTGCTGCGCTTCCAGCTCAAAGCGTTTATAGGATCGTTCAACCTTCTATCGAGCCTCCCTCTCTTTTCGCTTGCAATTCTCACGGAACCCCTTACGCACCGATAATTACTCAACATGCCGGTAACCACTCGAGCAGCACCAGTCGAGGTCAAATTTGCTCCTGAATTGAAGGGACTCAATGCAACCTCAATTCTGCAAGCTTCATGCCCAAATCAATGGGACACGAGTAGCTCTCTCCTAGACTCGTCGTTCGGAAACAACGAAGCTATCCAAGCTAACCAGAATGGGTTTGTCAAAACTGTGTTGGATGCCTATCTTCAGCACAATCACTTGGTCCTTCGCCCGGAAGACGTCTGGTTCGCCATCCTCATCCAATTCAACTTCTACGTGAACAAACACTCTGAGAAGCTCCGAAAGTTTTTCGTGGAGCATCAAGGCAAGAAGAAGTTAGAGATTTTGCAGACCCCGCCCATGGACCTCGCAGCCTTTGCTCTAGCTATGACTGGGCTCATCGCGGCAAACATCAAGGATCCTGCCTTGAGGGAGTGGATCATGCCCTCATTCTCAACCACAACGAATACAGACAAAGTAACCGCAGCCATCATCATGATGGGAACTATGCAGAAGTACTTTGCTTTCTTCCTCGGCATTACGTGTGGCATCCCGTCGGTAACTCTTATGGGTGAGAGGGAGGATTGGGAAAATATTATGGACCGTATTGACTTTCTTTGTAAGTTTGGCGACGAACACGAAGAGCTCCTTCTGTGGAACTCGGTGCTGAAGTCCGTTGTGTCACGCTTCGTGCAGACATTTGATGCACCCGACTCTCCTGAAGTCGTCCAGTTCTGGCAGAAAACTGTCCACCAGCACACGAACAGTTACTCTGGAGAGAAGCAAATCACGGGTTGGATCCTAGCATTCTGCTTCTGGGAGACTGAGGGAAATCCCCTTATTGCACGGGCTATCGGGCGGCGTAGTCCACCATGGCGCGAAGGAGTCAAGAGTGATGGACTAGAGTACTGGCTTGAAAACAACCGATTGGGACAACTCGATTGGAATGACGTCCCTGCCGGTTATGCACACGTTCCTGTGCATATCAAAGAATACGGCTCGGGCGAAAAGTATCTGACTACCGCGATTGCTGGATCTGTGGGGTGGAGAGTACTGGATAGCGACCTCATTTTTGCAGAGACTCGAGGAGAAAACAAGGCAAAGGCGAAGGCCCGTCCCAGACAACCCCGGCTCCCAATCTTACAATTAGGAAGGCAGGGTAATACCTCGGGTCCCTCAACATACACAGGATCTACCCTGAAGGAAGACACAAAAAGGTCTGGCATTCTGAGCAAGATCCAGAAAGTCTTCTGCTTCAAACCTAAGGACGAGGATAACTCCGGAGAAAATACTGCTCCTTCTAAGCTGACTCCTATTAATGCAGCGCCAGCTAAGGTCGATCAACCTCAAAAGGAAGAGAGCTATTTCCAGCGTATGTTTCTTGAAGAGAGGATGGACATAGTTCCGCAAATCTCGGACCTTAGTGAACTTAGTCAACCATGGGAGTACGAGGCTGGAGGCAAGAGAGATACACTCCAGCCGGTAACAGGCTGGTGGGTTGTTAAATCAAAAGCTGGCGTGTATGGTAAAGATCCAGATTGCCCAGATATTCAGTTTGATTCTGACGCGGAGGACTATAATGATGATCTGGCCAGAAATGGCAGGCCGTTATACTGATATAAAGGAGGAAGGGTCGAAAAACGCGCTACGGTTCTGTGGATTGACATCTTTATTTAGTAGCTGAGGCAATCAATGATCCAGATCTTTCGAGGTAGAATGTTACAGCTCAAGTTGTGTGGAACGATTAGAGTTGTGGAAATGATCCAGTGGCGCTAATCTTCGGTGGGTACGGTAGGCTAGTCGAGATTGATGCTTGGTTAGACGCCCCAGATCTTCTTTGGTTCGCATCGTTCCCACATCTTACTGCTCATCACATCTCATCCACACAATCGAACAAAAACTCTATTCGCAAAAGTCATAAAGTATAGCCTATTGCTTTGATACTAAAGCATACATAGCTGTTGAGTCCCAACCTCGAATACTAACCTGTGTCCTCGGTATTCGACTTCCCCTCTTTCTCCATGGTTGTTGCTACAATTCTAGGACGGATGTGAAAAACCTTTAACCTCCGGCTCTATTGCTCGTACCAGAGATACGTGAACAGCTTGAGCGCGGCCATCTTGCTCACCCCGTACCCAGAAAGGCCAGGAGCAAAATCGATGACAGCCGCGCCTGATGTCGTGT
Source organism: Lindgomyces ingoldianus (assembly GCF_010093535.1). Taxonomy (NCBI): domain Eukaryota; kingdom Fungi; phylum Ascomycota; class Dothideomycetes; order Pleosporales; family Lindgomycetaceae; genus Lindgomyces; species Lindgomyces ingoldianus. The sequence continues at coordinate 275,132 of NW_022985195.1, forward strand.
TAATTATTGTTGGACCTTGATTTCGAATTGCCTGCAATACCGTTCGAAATTTTGCTCATCCAGCTCTTCATTTGCACCGCCTTTGACTGTTGGGATCGAGGCCAAGGTCCGCGGCATTATTCACCAAAATGTCAATTGGTTTCCCATCGCTGATCTTCCGCGCCTCCGTGAAAATTTCTTCGATTCTCTGCGGGCCTTCACTGATGTCAAAAATGAAATTCTGCACGATTGTGTTGCGACACCATTTCTTGATGTGATTCCTGGTTTCTTGAAGAGTTGATGCAGTTCGTTCGGAGAGAAACACAGCCCTGGCGCCGGCTTTTGCAAAGGCGAGGGCGCTTGCAGCACCAATTCTGGTCCCGGAACCTGTAATAAAGGCTGATTTGCCAGAAAGAGATACACCTTTAATCTTCAGTTGGAGTTCTGAATAGGTATCATGATGGAATTAGGAGGTAAAATCTCGACGCGTAATAAGTTGTGGGATGGTGGGCAGATTGGTGGGCTTTGTTAGGTATGTTTGGGCAGCACAATATGATGGGCTCAAAATTGCATTCGATATGTGTCCTGGGACTGCTCTAAGGTAGACGTTAAGTGTGACTTATGTACTCAATCGCTCACCAAACTCAATTGCTGTCGGTTAAGGCAGTTTTTGGTGATGAAAAAATTTGTCGCCCTCAAATTTCGCGGCTGCATGGATTCGGGAAGCCACAAGTGCCAAAAATTCCCAGCCAAGGATTAGACAACGGCGTTACAGGTCAGAGAGTCTTGGCCTCCCGCCTTATCGAATTCAGCGCTTATCCCTTGGCACGTAATATGGCACGGTACAAAAGGGCACTTCTCTATCACAATTCGGCCTTACAAAGGTATGACTGGAGTGGATCAATTACCCTGCTGGTGGCGGAAGCTTTTGTGCTAGCTAGCCTCTTTGGTTTATTGCCGCTACTTTCGGTCATATACTGCGTAACGTGCAAATTAAAGTCAGGTCTGTCCAAGTCTTGCGCTAACAATCAATTCTTTTCTTCACTAGTTATCTAAGTTCCCTTACACTAGTCTCCCTTACTCAAACCTCTACTTTTCTGGTCTCTACTCCATAATTCCTCGCACCCTCGCAGCCTTCGTCTAGCAACACTTCGGCCTCAATTTTGCAGACATCAACTTAGCATAACCTGCCTTCAATGTTGTTAAGATCTTCAATAAGCAAACCTTCGTTGATCTTACCGCTACTTTACTAAGGATCATCTCCTTTCCCTTGCAGAATCTGAAATTTCGTGAGCGTTCAGATAATCATCTTTGAGGCAGTGGGCAACCTACGGCTTGCTCGGCGAAAGTGGCGCTGTTGCCAAAGAGAAATACACCCGATTATCAACTGAAGGGTGCCAAATATGATAGAAATAATGACCTCAGCGGAGAGTCTCATTTGTGCCATAGTCCGGAATGTGCAGGCGAGAATCGACGTTTCCGAATGCGTTGATATGACTTAAATAGGTTTTGCTTCAAGTTGGACGAGGTATGGAGCGCATTCTCTAGGGCCTTGTGTCGGCTTAAGGGGAGGACTTTATAAGAGCCAGTGTAGCAGCCGCTTTAACAGGAATACGTTTAGGAGTTTTGCAATGATAATAATTCTGGGCAGCTTCCCATGCCGGACTGCACAACGCGCAGCGCTCGCCAGCGTGTCTTACATTGCGTTGGGAACCACCGCCTAGATCAAGAATGATCGTGGTATATTGGCAGATTACGCACTGGATGCGAAATAGGACTTTTGAGCGAAGCTTCCCCTGCAGCTAAAGCCAGTCAGACAGATGGAAAAGTGTACACATAGGCGAATGGTATCAATCCTGCATTCGCTTGAATAGGTAAACTTACAGGGAACCCTTCGGGTGGAGATCAATAGAATAGTAGTTTTGCAAGCGAGATCGTACTTTGCCAAACGCTCACCGGCCTGCACCGACAAAAGCGTTCAACCGCCCCAAGAGCAGCCATCCACATGCTCAGCCACACACCACAACGATGGGAGTTTTGTGCTTCGTCCAATCAACATCCCTCGTTCAGCTATCCCTCAGACACCCGAATAATTTGGTGGCGGTCTGCTTCTCGAACACAGCGGTATATCAGCAGTATATCCACGACAATGCAACATGCAGCATTACTGTCTTTCCTCACTCTCTTCTCCTCATTAGCGTGATGATTTACTCTTGCATCTTCGTCTAGCAAGATAATTCAGCCGACTAAAACCGTTTCTCCGCGCCTAGGCTGAAACATGGACCCTTCAACAGCCTTTCCACTTGATTTGGCACAGATCGATTTTTCATATCCCACACAAAGCCAACACACCGCACAGCAAGCTCATGAGCCCTACGATATCCATTTGGCGCTCGATGGCTCGGCTTTGCAGATGCAATCCCAAGATAGATGGTCCGCGGCTGGCCTAATCCAGGTCCCGCATTCGTTCGATCCAATTCCAGCACTCCACATCCCCGAGCACCATGGCACCGAACCTTCGAGCACTGCCCAGACTATGCCCGTAACATCTATGGACCCGCCAACCCGTCCACGAAAAAGGAAGGCCCCAACTCTGCCCGCTGTCGCTTGGGAGCCGTACAAGGCTCGAATCCTCGAGCTACATAATACAGAAGGACTGCCTCTAAGGGAAGTTAAAGAAATGATTAAAAAGGAGTTTGGCTTTACTGCTGAGTACGTCTGTGTTTTTAAAATCAAACAAACTAGAATTCTAATGTGCTAATACAAGTATATTTCAAGGATACGACAATACCGAACACGCATAAGCCAATGGGGAAAGGACAAAAATATCAAACCAGAAGAGATGAAAGCAATAGTTAGAAAAAGACAAGAAAGAAAACTTGTCGAGAGTAGCAAACGGGAGCTAGTCTTTACAGTTAGGGGCAGTGAAGTAGAGCCGCAGAAGATCAACCGATGGATGAAGCGGAATAACGTCCGTGAAAGCCTATTGTATGCTCCTAGTCCTGCTGCATGTGAGTAAATCCTTAAAGGATATCACCTCCGTAGGATATTAACATATTATAGCTACCCCATCGGCTGTACGCTGTCAAACTATTTCTGAACGCGATTCTCCAGTTCCCAATTCCGCATTTTCACCAGCAGCTCCAATATTCTCACCAGAAAGCAATGTTTCTATAGCTCAAAGTCCACAAATATTCTCTCCTGCCCTTTCAATTGCAAGCATAGTTCGACCTCAAAGCAACACTTTCATGGGGAAAAGTCCGGCTCCTACCTACCAATATCTTCCCAGCTTCCCTCCGGGCCCCGTTCCTTCTGCAAGTGCCTTTCAAGGCCAGGTAGATTCTGTAGCAACTTTTGTTCCTTATCGGTACAGACAAAAGGAAGAAGAGCGTCTGCGAGAAGAACTCTTGACGGCAGAGACTTTGTTTGGGACCTATCACTCTGGGACTCTAGGCATATTATATCAATTAGGCGAGGTGCTTATAGACCAAGGAAGATATAAATCCGCAGAAGAGGTGATTCGGAGATTATTAGAGCGTCGCCAAGCTATAAGTGGTAACGACGATGTGAACACGCTTAATGCCTTCGAACTTCTAGGGCAAGTCCTACGCCGTCAGGGACTCTATGCTAAGGCCGAGAAACTGTTCCGACGGACATTTGGTTCCAGAAGTGTTATTTTAGGAGTTGAGCATGGAGACACGCTGAACAGTATGAACAACCTAGGGTTGACATATATGAGTCAAGGGCGGTGGAAGGAGGCCGAAGAGCTGGGGGTGCAAGTGGTGGAGACG